>NC_040036.1:2481154-2497725 GCF_003713205.1 Coffea eugenioides | reverse complement strand
CGTTCAATACAATCCCAATATGAATGATTACACAAAAGGAAATCCAAGTTCAATCCATACATGAGATAATCCATGAATAAACACTACAAGCCCTTCCTTCGCTTTGAGCCCTGTGGAGGGGAATAAAACATTTTGGGGTGAGCTAGAAGCTCAGCAAGTAACCCATAAAATCAGTTATCAAATCCGTTTCACAATCATTCATTTCAATAATGTCATGATTCAGTAATCAATGCACTTTCATTGCTCTTTGCTCTCGTGAGCCAGTGAAATCGTGGTACTTAGACGTCCAACGCTCCAAACGATCATTTAACATTGAACATTAACATTGAACATTGAACATTGAGAAAGAGCCCATTGGTGTTCTACAGGAACATTAAACGGTGGAGGAGACGTTGGGTCCAGCACACGAATTCCAAGTACTCATTTGAGCCAAAACATGTCAAGAACTTATATGCCGGCACACAGGATATGCAATCAAAGAAACGATGCAAGAAACATTTTAAAGTAACGTTGCATGTAGTTTAAGGTCACTCACCTCCACGGCTCACAATCCTCGTCCAATATAGACAAGTTCATCATTCAAGTCCAAGCCTTTTAACTTAAACTCAAAGTCACCAACGCTATTCCAAATTTGACAGCATTTCCCCTTAATTCCTTTATTTTTCCAACCTACAAACAAACCCAATCACATAGCAATTAACCACAATTGCTCATACAATTCGTAAACGATAAAACATATCCAATTAGGGCCTCAATACCCCTCAATTGAGCCAATTAGAAGCTCATAACGCACAATCACTTCATTTAACACCATTTCAATCCATCAATTCAAGCCAACTAATCATAATCATTTAAAATCAGAAAAATACCCAATAAATCAGAAATTCATCATAATTTCCATTTCAATCCATCAATTAAAGCCAACTAATCATAATCATTTAAAATCAGAAAAATACCCAATAAATCAGAAATTCATCATAATTTCCTTAAACCCCTGAAATACTCCACAATTTAACATATTCAAACATCACAAACCCTAGATTAACCCATATTAGAACCACAAGGAACTTGTTTATTCAACTTACCTCACAACTCAAGAAAGCTATCCACTTAGAGCCTCCCATCCAAAAGCAAGCCATCAAAAGCTTTAAACCACCCTAGAGAGCACTTGTGTGAAATATTTGCCAAAACCACTGATTAAAACTCAAGATTCAAAGAAGGAAATCAAAGGGAAGAAATGGAGTTTTTCTTTTCTCTCAAAGCTCACGGAAGAACCAGGGACGAAATGAGATATTTTGGGTGGGGAAACAGCCGGTCAAAGCTCATGACCGACTCTGCCACGTCAGAATCCGGCCGGAATCTGGCCGGATTTCCGGCCGGATTCTTGGCCGGATTCAAGGCAGTGGCCAATTCAATTTTTTTCAAAACTGCAAGGCAATCCGGCCAGCTATCCGGCCAGAAACTGGCCGGATTTCCGGCCGGATTTGGCCCCCTGTCGTTTTTCAAAACTTTTCTTTTCTTTTCCAAGTTGAAAAGCTGTAGCACTCCGCTCGAACAACAACGATATATATAAAATGAAAACCCTCCTTCATACGGGGCGTCACATGATTGGCGCCAATGCGCAAATGGAGGCTTCAAGTGACGGAACTTCTAGAGAGGGGAGCACTCCTAGTTCTAGCCAAGGGGGAGAGTCTGTGGGCTCAGTGAGGAACTAGGCTAGAGCTCCTTTGAGTTAAGTTTTGATTCCATAGGAGGAGTAGGTTAGGGGAAGAACTTTTAGCTAGTTGCTTTTGTAGGTTTGGACTAGCTTTGTAAATAGTACTTTTGATGACTCCGTTATCTCATGAAATTTCTTTGTTTGTATCCGACTAACTGTTATTGTGTAACTTGTTGATATGACTGTGTTATGTGTATATATCTGTCTTGCTTTGTGAATAGCTCCTGTTCTTTGCTTACGCATATACTTACCTTTAATATTACACTTATGCTTCGACCCTAGATTGGTTAATTCCAATGGAGGGAACCCGTAGTGGACGAAATCGTGATCGGGGAACTAGGCAACCCTCGAATGAAGGGGGAACTAGGCAACCCTCGAATGAAGGGGTACCCAAGAACCAATACTTGAACCGAATCCTGAACCTAGGGTCGATCCGAATGTTCAAGTAGCTGTAGCCATCCAACGAATGACTGACTTGTTAGCTCATGTAGTGGAGCACCAGGGTCAAAACCCTAATCCCCAACCTGGAAATTTTGGAAACCCTGGTAATTTTGTGGAAAGCGAGGATAGGGCCCTCGAATGGTTTCAGAAATTTTTTCCACCAAAGTTTATTGGCGGGCTAGATCCAGATGTGGCAGAGAGATGGTTGGAAAAGATGGTGGACATCTTCGTTGCCTTGCATTACCCGGAGGAGAGGCAGGTGACTTTTGTTGTCTTTCAACTGGAAGGGGCAGCCCGTTCTTAGTGGAACCTAATAAGACAAAAATGGGAAAGAGAACTGACGCCAAGGACGTGGGTGAACTTCATGAGGGAGTTCAACGCTAAGTTTTTCCCTCATCTGATTCAAGACGGAAGGAAGATGAGTTTATTCGGCTCCACCAGGAGACTCAGACCGTAGCCGAGTACGAGAGCCAATTCACTCGATTGTCCAAATTTGCCCCCAAACTAATTGTCACCGAACAATGAAGAATAAGGCGTTTCGTTCAGGGCTTGAATGTGGAAATCCAGAAGGACCTAGCTGCGGCTCAAATTAATGCTTTTAGTGAGGTAGTGTAGAAGGCTCAACGAGTGGAAAGTGTCAGGCTGCAAGTAAAAAACTTCCAAGCAAAGAAGCGGGGATTTCCTGGCAGTAGTTCAGGGCAGGGGGATAAAAGTACCCCTCCCAAGTTTGGAAGGGGAACAGGAGGAGGAAGGCAGCCGGGAATGTGGAGAGGGGCCCTGACAAGAGATGGCCAAGTTGGGCGAGGCCAAAGAGGAGGGTCCCAAGGAGGTTCGGTTTTTGCATCGCGCGGTCCCTGCGGGTATTGTGGAAAGCCAAACCACATGGAGGACAATTGCTGGAGGAAGGAAAGAAAATGTTTGCACTGTGGGAGTGCAGACCACCAAATTGCCAATTGCCCGGTTCTACCACGAGACGGAAAGGGAAGCCAGCAACTGATGACGACCAATTCTGGACCGGCTAAGGTGGAAGGGACTAAACCTAAAGTATCGGCTCGGATGTGCTTGCTAGAGCCGCAACAGGGCCCTGACTCTTCGGAGGTCGTAAAAGGTACGATCCCTGTATTCCAACGATTTGTGAAAGTATTAGTAGATCCCGGGGCCACTCATTCATTTGTCAACCTCGATTTCATGTGTGGAATTGATATAAAACCTGCTAGTTTACCTTATGACCTAGAAGTTAGTACTCCTACGGGGGAACACTGTTTGCTCACTAGTATGGTTTATAAGAATTGTGAAGTTTGGGTAGGAGAAAGAAAATTGTTAGGGGACTTAATAAGCTTGTCCATTAAGGGGTATGATGTAATTCTTGACATGGATTGGTTAGCTCGGTATAATGCTCAACTCGATTCTAAGAGAAAAGTAGTAGAATTTCGTATTCCCGGGGAGACGACCTTAAGGTTAAATATAAGGGGTACGTTAGCCTCATCTGCCTTGATCTCGGGTATTCGGGCTAGGAAATTGCTGAGTAGAGGGGCGCAAGGGTTCTTAGCTTTTCTAATCAATACCCCCACCGATAAACTGAAGGCAGAAGATGTACACGTGGTGAAGGAATATCCAAACGTATTTCCTGATGAATTAGTAACCCTACCTCTGGAGAGAGAGATAGACTTCAAAATTGATTTGTTACCAGGAACGTCACCTATCTCTAAAACCCCATATCGGATGGCACCTGTTGAGTTTAAGGAGTTGAAGTTGCAGTTGCAAGACCTTTTGGAACGAGGGTTTATTCGTGAGAGTGGATCTCCTTGAGGAGCCCCTGTGTTGTTTGTGATGAAAAAGGATGGGAGTTTACGAATATGTATAGACTACCGGGGGTTGAATAATGTAATGGTTAAGAATAAATACCCACTGCCCCATATTGAAGAATTATTTGATCAGCTCCAAGGAGCAATGGTCTTTTCGAAGTTAGACCTCCGACAGGGATACTATCAATTGTTAATTAGGAAGGAGGACATACCAAAGACTGCCTTCAATTCTAGATACGGGCATTTTGAATTCACAGTCATGCTGTCGCGCCCCATTTTTTATAAGAAAAATAAATAAATAAATGGTTTAGAAAATGAATTTTTGATTTGAAAAATGAATTTTTGATTTACAAAGAAAATGAAGAAAAACATGGGTCTAAATGGGACATGAAAATGCGACGATTTGACCCAAAACATAGTTTAAAAAGGGTTTATTGAATGAAAAATGGAGTCGCCACTTGGTATAGAGTTAAGGTTTACCAAGTCACCTAAAAATGAATTTTTAAAGAAAAAATGGAAAAACCCTTTTTAAACGACTCCAAATCTACGTAAATCAAAGAAAAAGGTTCGGGAGTCACATTTGACGAAGGGGAAGGCAAGGATAAAAATCCAAGGCACTCCTTTGACCTAGCCAAGGCTAGTTGCGTGATTTAGTCAAAGATTTTCTTGTTCTAACCAAAGAATTTATCACATTTGGATGTACTATATGAATGCAAACCCTAGACCTAGGAGGGTATCGGGGGGCAAAATTTCTTTTCAAAGCTTGAGTGGTGCCAATCACATTAGTTGTGATGCCCAATAATGACTCTTTGGAGAGATCACGAATAATGCAAAAATATGAGACTCTAAGAAGAGGAAAAGGATAAAATAATTATAGAAAAATACATGTCTTAAAGGAATGCATCATGTTGGGTACGGGGGACTAATGTTCGTGACTCAATTTTCCCTTTAATAGAGGGAATACGAGCGTGCTAAGGCTAGAAAAGCCAAACTCGTCCATATCCCATATCCAAGGGGCTTTCCCTAACCTAATCAAGCAAATGATTTAACCTAATTCTAATGCTTATATGAAATGCAAGTCTAATGTCATGTTTCATACAAAAGGGACGAGTAATATACATATAAGGGAGAATATGGGGGGCGGGGTATATGTATATAAGAAAAGAGTCATGCAATATGGTGAAAGAGCCCTAAAAAGTAAAGATATGCATGAGATGAAGTGATCACACAATCATGATCTAACGTGCGAAGGGCTCCTAAGGGCTAGCGTTGGACTAACCCACATCTACGCTCTCTCACAAGCATTGGACTTGCAAGAGCTCGAGGAAACAACCATGACTAGCATTGGACAAGCCACGATTACGTGCATTTGCATCCATCATACACATATATAAGTAATGTGCATAATTAAAACAAGTAGACATATGAGCACGTAATCCACATAACACATAAGCATGCGTATCTAGATGCCAACACCTAAGAAAGCGATTAAACACATAGCACATAGACATGCAAAACACATAAGGCAATTAAGGCCCTAACTATTACATTTTTAGGGGGAAGGCCTACTACAATCTAAAAGGGGAAATAAGAAGGAATAAAACAATTAAATCCCTAACTATTACAATTTTGGCATTCGAGTGCCTCCCAAATGATAAAATTGAACTAAAATTGAAGCAAAAACTACGCAACTAAAGAAATAAATAAAGTGAAAATGAAATAAACACTTAAAGTCATGCAATTGCACACATAAGACACATATACGCACGTAGGGTCAAATAAAGTCACAAATAAAGGATAAGGTGTACCTCCCTCGAGTTGGAGCTCTAATGGGGTGAAATGACTTATTTACCCTCCAAAAATAAAGAAAAGGTCAAGGCACCAATTTAATTTGAAACAATTAAAGAAAATATGCAAATACAAACTCTCTTGATCATAAAGCTCTTAAAATCATGAATTAAGTGCAATTTAAACAAAGCATGGGTAGTTAATTGAAGTAAACAAGCAATGAAAAGTTGTAAAATTAGAGCTGCCAAGGACCAAATTGAGGAAATCATTCAATTGGTTGGGTCATAGTGGAACAAGGGGAGACTCGAGGGGCCGAAGTGCAATTTTTGAAAGTTTTTCATGCAAGTTCATGCAAAGTTGCGAAGCTTATGCTTCTGCAATTTCCAGCTAACATCTTTGCTGCAATTTTCTGGGCCATCTTATCATGCCAACAAATCCACCAAAACACCACGATTTTAACCATCAAACACCAACTAAATCCAACACAAAAATTTGGTTGCAGGATTCAAACAAAGAACTGGAATTGACCGAAAGGAAAAGGGAAAAATGCAGCAAAGTTCTCTGCAATTTTTTTCATGCTAAACTTCTGCTATCTCGCATTGGCAGATTCACCAACCTCTCAAATCGAAAACCAACTTCAAGCTCTTATCATGCATGCAAGGGAATGACAAAAATCAGAAACACTAAGGACCTTCATGCAAACAAGAATGCGGACAAGGCTTTCTGCCAAGGGAAAACAAAAAAAAATGCATCAGCTACAAAGGCTTTCTGCAACTCGGCAATTTACAAACCCAGCTCACAAACACAATCAAATCTAACTTGAACTTGAATAAACAAAGCTACTTCCTAAACCTTTAATTTGCAACATGAAACTTCTAAATTTAAACCCAAAAAGTCAGACAAAAGAGCATGCAAACATCGAAACAACGTTCTGGAATTTTTTTTGAATTCTTTCTTCCGCAACTTCATCATTCAGCTGGGATGTCTATGTGAAGTAAATCAAGCCAAGCCTACTGATTCACCTAACCAAACCCAAATGCTATAATCTCATACCCGCATTGTTAACCTCACCCAAAATGCGATTGTCATTCCCAGCAGATTCAATGGCGCAACTGAACATGAAAACGCAGCAAAGACAGAAAGAAAGAATCTTGCGCTAGACATGTACATGGAAAACCAATCAAACAACAAACAAATCTCGAACTTCAAGCAACCCAAGAGCTCAAGCAACCCAAGGAAAATGACCCCCATCATCCTGGCTGCAATCCTTATGTTAAAACACACAAAAATTCAGACGAAGAGAGCTTGCGAATCTAGAAAAAAAATTCCACAACTTTCTTCTTTCTTTCGGCAATTTTAGGATCAAACATCAACTAAATGAAACTAGGAATGACTCCTATACCCTGTGTTTCATGGGCTATGACAACACAAAATTCAAGCACAGGGGTATAAAGACAGTATCTGAGCTAACAGTTCATACAAAAAGGGAACGAATCACAGCAACAAAGGAGCGAAGATCAGATCACAAGAAAAAGCGAGATTTCAAAAATTTTGATATGTTCAGAACCAGTTCAAGTAAAATGAATCACCTTTGCCACTTATGAGCTTGACACAACCACGAAAATTCCTGGGCAAGGCGCACGAAGTCAAGCTACCGAGGAGAATTCCTGTGAATTGGAGATTTGATCGAGATTTGACTCTGAACATGGCTGTCCGAAACCCTCTTCTCAATCTCCCTCGCTCCTTCTCTCGCCCTCTCTTCTTTCCTCCGATGGATCAAACCCTTCCCCCAGCTCACTCTCTCGTTTCCTCTATCTCTCAGGAATCCTTTCTTGCGTTTTTCTTTTCTTTCCACCCTCAGAAATTTTCGAGATTCTCAGCCGTCATCCCTTCTCCTTGTCCAGCCCCTCTCCTTCACTCTGGTTTTTCGTTTTGCTTTCGGTCTTTTTTTCTTTTTCTTTTTGTTTTCTTTTCCCTCAGCCGGCAACCTCTTTTCCTTCTACTCTCCCTCTGCCCTCTGTTTCAGCCGTCACTCCTTCTTTTGTCCAGCCCTCTCTCGGCTCTCTTCACTCTTTCTGGTTTCTGGTTCCTTCCGCTCTTTCCCTTAGCCCAGCCGCCTCACTCTTATTTTCCGCCTCCCTTCGTCCTCTCTATTCTCTTAGCTTTTATAGGCACCGAATATCCCTAGAACCTAGCATCAATGGTGCTGCTGAATTCATTTTTCCAGGGTGAAGTGTAAACCATCGGATGAACTTTTGTACCATGATCCTCTTAATGTAGGGTTAAAAAGCCAAGTGGCTTGACACAAAAATGATCAAACGGAGCCAAATGATACGAAGCTAAGAGAAACGCATCTGCTTTGCTTCTGCTGGTGTATTTGCAAACATAGCAATAGCGCGCGTGCCATGCACGCGCGCGTGACCTTTTTTTTTTTTTATTTTTTTTATTTTTTTGAATACGTAAACAAAACATCAAAAATTTTCTAAACTGAATCTAGAAGAATTAAAACATATTTTTGTGGAGATTTTTCTTTTTCCAATAAATTTTATGCTAAAAATGTCTTTAAAAAAAATAATAATTAAAAATGAACAATAAATAACATTTAACCAATAAAAAATAAAAATAAAACTAAATTTAAAAATTTGGTGTCTACAGTTTGCCCCTCTTTGTCTGAATTTTGGAAAAACTTGAGACAAAGAAGTAGACACCAAATACTTACCTGTGTTATACGGCTGCGAACGACTGAAGTTTTTGAAATGGGGACTGACCTCTTTAACAAAGCTTTCAAAAATGGGACTGACCCCGATGAGAATTTTAAAATCATGGGACTGACCCGAACAAAATTAAAATCATGGGACTGACCCGAGACAGAAATTTAAACGGGACTGACCCGAACAGAAATTCAAACAAGGGACTGACCCGAACAAACTTTAAAATCATGGGACTGGCCCAAACAAAAAATAAATCATGGGACTGACCCGAACAAAATTTAAAATCATGAGACTGACCCGAACAAACTTAAAATCATGAAGTACTCACTAGTGGGACTAACCCATGTTTAGTGGCAATGCAAATGAAGTGCTCACTGGTGGGACTAACCCATGTTCAGTGGCGGTGAAATGGAATGCACGCTAGTGGGACTGACCCATGTTTAGCGGCAATACAAATGAAGTGCTCACTGGTGGGACTGACCCATGTTCAGTGGCGAAAAAAAATAAAATGCTCACTGGTGGGACTGACCCACGGCTAGTGGCGATGCAAGATAAAATGCTCACTAGTGGGACTGACCCAACGGCTAGTGGCAGCGAACTGAAATGCACGCTAGTGGGACTGACCCATATTTAGCGGCAATGAAAATGAAATGCTGGTATGTATGAAAAAATTGCATAAGATTTGCTTGAAAAATTATCCAAAGATTTGTCCCAGTGTGATGAATTGGTCAGTGGGATTAAACCCGAACCTGCCTTAATTGGTGGTACAAAATCCAAACCCAACATGATGTTGGTGAAGTTGGCGGCACAAAATCCAGGCCCAACGTGATGTTGGTGATGTTGGCGAAGTTGGCCGCACAAAATCCAGGCCCAACGTGATTTTTGGGATGTTGGTGGCACGAAATCCAAGCCCAACGGGATTTTTGTGAAGTTGGTGGCACGAAAACCAAGCCAACGTGATTTTAATGATGTTGGCGGCACAAAATCCAGGCCCAACGTGGTCTTTGTGAAGTTGGCGGCACAAAATCCAGGCCAACGTGATGTTTGTGAAGTTGGCGGCACAAATCCAGGCCCAACGTGATGTTTGTGAAGTTGGTGGCACGAAAACCAAGCCCAACTTGGTCTTTGTGAAGTTGGCGGCACGAAATCCAGGCCCAACGTGATTTTTGGGATGTTGGTGGCACGAAATCCAAGCCCAACGGGATTTTTGTGAAGTTGGTGGCACGAAAACCAAGCCCAACGTGGTCTTCGTGAAGTTGGCGGCACGAAATCCAGGCCCAACGTGATTTTTGTGAAGTTGGTGGACGAAAACCAAGCCCAACGTGATTTTAGTGATGTTGGCGGCACAAAATCCAGGCCCAACGTGATGTTTGTGAAGTTGCCGGCACAATCCAGGCCCAACGTGATGTTTGTGAAGTTGGTGGCACGAAAACCAAGCCAACGTGGTCTTTTGTGAAGTTGGAGGCACGAAATCCAGGCCAACGTGATTTTTGGGATGTTGGTGGCACGAAATCCAAGCCCAACGGGATTTTTTTGTGAAGCTGGTGGCACAAAAACCAAGCCCAGTGATGTTGGGATGTTTTGTGGCACGAAATTCCAAGCCCAACGAATTTTTGTGAAGTTGGTGGCCACGAAAACCAAGCCCAACGTGGTCTTTGTGAAGTTGTGCGGCACGAAATCCAGGCCCAACGTGATTTTTGGGATGTTGGTGGCACGAAATCCAAGTCCAACGGGATTTTTGTGAAGTTGTGCGAAAACAAGCAACGTGATTTGGTGATGTTGGCGGCACAAAATCCAGGCCCAACGTGATGTTTGTGAAGTTGGCGGAACAAAATCCAGGCCCAACGTGATGTTTGTGAAGTTGGTGGCACGAAAACCAAGCCCAACGTGGTCTTTGTGAAGTTGGCGGCACGAAATCCAGGCCCAACGTGATTTTTGGGATGTTGGTGGCACGAAATCCAAGCCCAACGGGATTTTGTGAAGTTGGTGGCACGAAACCAAGCCAACGTGATTTTGGTGATGTGGCGGCACGAAAACCAAGCCCCAACGTGGTCTTTGTGAAGTTTGCGGCCGAAATCCAGGCCCAACATGATTTTTGGGATGTTGGTGGCAACGAATCCAAGCCCAACGGGATTTTTGTGAAGTTGGTGGCACGAAAAAACCAAGCCAACGTGATTTGGTGATGTTGGCGGCACAAAATCCAGGCCAACGTGATGTTTTGGAAGTTGGCGGCACGAAAACCAAGCCGAACGTGGTCTTTGTGAAGTTGGCGGCACGAAATCCAGGCCCCAACGTGATTTTTGGGATGTTGGTGGCACGAAATCCAAGCCCTATGGGATTTTTGTGAAGTTGGTGGCACGAAAACCAAGCCCAACGTGATTTTTGTGAAGTTGGCGGCACGGAATCCAGGCCCAACGTGATTTTTGGGATGTTGGTGGCACGAAATCCAAGCCCAACGTGATTTTCGTGAAGTTGGCGGCACGAAATCCAAGCCCAACGTGATTTTTGTGAAGTTGGCGGCACGAAATCCAGGCCCAACGTGATAAAGTGAAGTTAATGGTCAGTGAGATAAGACCCAATCTTGCCATTCAATTGGTTAAGAAATTAAATGTGACTGTCAAGAAGGGAGGTTGAAGAGTGCGCGGCGGACGCTGAGACATCGCCAACATGAAATTGAGATTGATTTGATAATTTTTATTTCTTGATTTTTTGATTTTTTGATTTTGATTTTGATTTTTTCTCCTTCTCTTTTTTTTTTAACTGGGATAATCTTTTCAAGAACGATTTGCCTCAGATTCAACCAATTATTGTGCAACCGATCATTTGCTTTGCATTATAGCATTGTTGCTCCTTCTTGGAACTTTGATTCACACCTCTTCCTTGGTCTGGACCATGAACATTCAATTCTCGGGTGACATTCCATAATCATAAGAAATTTGCCCCAGTGTGTTGCTATTGGGCCATTGGACCTACAAAAAAAAAATAGAAATAATCGTAATGATAGATAATGCCACCACCATCCGATCAATCTTGCTTTCAAGAAATGTGTAAACATAAGTACTTGGGCGTTTTTCCTCGATGTAGCAAAAGCTTAACTTTACTCCGTGAACTGTGTCAAGTTTCCTCAACTTCCAATACTAACAAGACCCTTGGTATTCAGCCAATCATATGGGTTGCCATTTAGTATATTCTTGATCCAATTTCGCCCCTCGAATCACATTCTATCTTCTTGACTTCCAATGCTAATAAGACACTTGGTATCCAGATAATTCCAATAAATCACAGGGATTGCCATTGGATAAATCCAAAAGATAGATGAGACCATGAAACAAACGAAAGAATATTATATTTACACAATCAATGATGAAAATCTTCGTGATTTGAAAACAAAAAGTAATTTAAGAAAATTGCATCTGTAAATTTAACAATTTGTATCGGGTAATCCAAAACCCTTTAATCTCAAACAAATTATCACCGTTGACTCTTTGGATATCATCCTTCCAAAATTCAATGTCGGCAACCGAACCACAAGGTGAATAGAAATTTCAACGAACTGAGTCACTAGCCTTTCAAATCCAAGATTACTTCTCCTTATAAAATCCTACCCTAGTGCCCTTTCGGGTTTTCACTAAGGCTATCCTCACCTTTTTATTTTTCTTCTCTTTTTTTTCTTTTTTTTTTTTCTTTTTCTTTTTCTTCTTGGGTGGTACTCCGGTTTTCACTAATGAACCAATCCTGCCGATAGCCTTCATCAACCCGAAATGTGTTTAAGAAATGATGGCATCAGTGCGACAAACCTTCCCTTGCAAATTGGCAAAGATGTATTGACATCATTTGTCATTTGATTAAGAAAATTTCCTCAAAGAGATGGTGCAAAGAACGGAAGTCAGGACTTTTGGCTTTTATAATGGGGTCTGGCGGGGTGATAAGAAAAGGTTAAGGCTTGAAGGCAGATTTCATGAATGGTTTAAATGATCTGAGATCGCATTGTTGCGCCAGCCCTATTTTAGGGTTAAATCAAAACTTGCCCCAGTTTATTCTCGACTGAGGTTCTCTTTTCTTTCATTTTCTCTTTTTTCTTTTTCCATTCATCTTTCCTTTGAAATATTCACAATTTGCCCCAGTTTATTTTTTAACTGAGGTTTTCTTTTGTTCATTTCTTTTATTTTTCTATCACTTTTCACCTCTTGAAACTTTCTTTCCAACTCAAACTTGCCCCAGTGTGGGGTTTGCAATTCTCAGTGGTTGCCAAACGAAATGATTTATTCTGAAGGCTCAAAAAGGGATAACTAGGGATAAAATGTTTAATTGGAAAGGAAGGAGGCCTGACTTTTATTCCATTCTTCGCATTAACCCTAAAAGGAAGCTTTCACATATTATGAATAATTTCTTACACACATCCGAATTGATCGGCTGAGGGAAACTTGTCCGTCCATTTCTACTAGAACAAATGCTTCACCGGGCAAACCTTCTAAACAATAAAAAGGCCTTTGCTCTTTTGGCCTCATCTTATATCGACAAAAAACTACCTCAAATCTTTATCTCCTCGCCTGAATAGTCATGATTTGACCCTTTGATGATAAGTGCGGGCCTTTCACTTTTGATAGCACTGACCATGACAAATGGAATTTAGCTGCTTCTTATCGAGTGACCACTGATTTTATTTCCTTAATCTTAACCCCAACTGAACTTGAGTTTTCTTTATACCATTTGGGTCTCTTTGAAACATTTTCGAATGTCTCATCGATACTCATTTTTGAAATCCAAATTCACATTTGTGAGATTGCTGCCATCAACTTTCGGAACAATGATATCCAAAGGATCAAGGGTTTTATTCTGGATCATCTGAAAAGAATGTATAAATAACACAGTATATAGAAATCTGTACATTTTATTTCAAAATATGGATCAAACTTAACAAGACATGTCTTCAAAAACCACTTGATTCAAAACTATTTAGAAAAACATAGTTAAACAAAAGACACACGCATGAATGATTTTCATGAATTTAACCAAAAACAACTCCCCAAATTTATCAAAATTTCCTTCAAAAGAGAAGGATCTCACTAATTCAGCCCCTTCCAGGATTCTCAAATTTCTTCACTGGGGGTGGATGCCTCAAAGGCGTCCTTGTGTTCGGGAAAGGGATTTGTACTTATGCTCGGTCCTTGTTCACCCTTTTTCCTTAGCACTATTTCTCCGAATTCGATCATATCCTGGATTTTATGTTTCAATGCCCGACAATCATTGATGGAATGCTCGGGAGCTCCAGAATGATAAGCGCAGACTGCTTGAGGGTCATAGTCAGAGGGAAAGCGCTTAGAATAGATCTTAGGAGGTATAACACCAATTTTCCCGGCAGCTTTCAATTGCTCATATAATTGGTCAACAGGCCGACCTAGATTGGTGAAGGTTCGGTATGGCGTTGAATTTTGGGTGTCACTGGTTTGGTGGTAGTTGTAATTTGGGCTAGGGGGTGGAATAGGTCTTGGGTTAAAAGGAGGGCGAGGTCTAGTTTGGAGATTTGGTTGAGGATTTTGAAATGGTGGTGCGAGTACATTTGGGTAATTTGGTCGAGGTTGAGAATGGTTAATGGTAGTATGGTGGATAGGACGGGAGTTTGGGTAGTATGGATAGGGTGATGAATAAGCAATGCGGTTTGAAAATCTAGGTCTGACCGAGGGGCCCTGATCCCCAACAAAAACAGTTTCCCCTTCTTTTCCCTTAAATTGGGATTTCTTCCCACTGTTATTCTGGCCTTGCAGAGCCTCTAGTTGCATCTTCAATGTTGACACATTAACAATTTTTCCGGCCTTCACAAACTCATCAAATTCTTCCAATTTATTGACAATTTCGGCAAAGGAACACCCAGTCATTCGAAAAATTTCCTCAAAACAGGGCGGGTCATGAGTTTTGATGAACGTGCGAACAATCTCATTTTCAGTCATGGGAGGCTCCACTTTGGCAGCCAATTTTCTCCATCTCCTTGCATACGTCTTGTGATCCTCAGATGGCTTTCTTTTAGTCCCCTCAAGTGTGGTCCGTGTCGGTGCTAGTTCACAGTTGTATTCATATTGCCTTATAAACGCATTGGACAGGTCCAACCAAGTCTTTATCTCATCAGACTTCAAATTTGAATACCAATCAAGTGCGTCGCTTTCCAGACTTTCTGGGAATAGCCTTAAAGGTAGATTTTCATCATCTGTTGGCCTACCCAACTTGTTGGCGAACAATCGGAGGTGTGTTTTGGGATTACCCGTCCCATCATACTTGTTAAATTTAGGGGTTTTGAACCCCTCAGGCAACTGCACAGTCGGAAACAGGCAAAGCTCATCATAGTCCAGCACTCCTTGCTTGTTTAACCCTTGACTTTTCCTCATAAATTCATCAAAACGGTCAAGGCGTTTGAGCAACTTCATATTAACGGGAGCAGAAGATTCTCCCATCTCTGGCTTGGTTTGAACAGTATGGTCTGGCAAGAAAGGTTCTGCAGTGGTGTGATAAAAGGTATGCGGCTCGGGGGGTATGTTCGCAGTGATTTGGGGTTGTGGGCCTTGCACGTGACTAGGAAAGAATGAAGGATTAGGTGGGTAAGTGTACGTCAAATTTGCGGTGGTATAGGTGAAGGTTTCTTCGGGTGGAATAATGAAGGGTGGAGCAAAAGTGGTCTGGGTCATGGGCATGACCAACGATTCTGGCTCCGATTGACTGACGGGTACAGGCTCGGGTTGAACTCCGCTGCTGATAAGCTCATCAATTGATTTCCTTTGGGCCGCCATCTCGGTGGCCATCTCACCAAACTTAGTAAGCATCTCAGTCAGTTGGACCCCCAAACTTGCAGTCTCAGGTTGAGCTGTAGTAGCAGACCTATCCGATGGTTCTGGCTGTGAACTCATGTTTACACGATTCCTCTGGGCTCGACTACGGGATCGTGTTATGATGGGGCTTCGATGAGAAGCTATGTTTAAATATTACCTGAGAATTTGGAAAGGAATCGCCTTTAGATTTAGCCCTCGCTTAGCTATTGCAATAAAGAAAAGGAAAAAGAAAAAGACAAGAGTTAGTAAATATCCAAACGAATTCGGATGCATATCCTATGGGGGGAACCCTTTTTGTGCCAAGGGTAGGCCTAGCATGAAAATACAATCCTCTAGGGTAGGCACTATACCATACCTGAGAGGTCCGATCAACTTATTGACATTTGATTAGAAAGTAATTTGAAAATTTTGGACCAATTGAACAGCGGGAGATCTCCAACAAAAGAGGACAAATCCGAATGAATGATTGGTTTTGGTTAGCACAAGAATTTATACAAATTAATTTAACTTTGACGAGCTTGTTATTGAAGAAATTTGAAAGTTCTTAACACAGATCAAAACCCTAATTCATCCAAATCAAATAAACAATGGGTGATTTTCTTAAAAACAACTAGGCTTCTCAATTTGAAATTTGACATTAAAACCCTAATCAGTCAACTGGGTTGGATGAAATTAATGATTTATTAAAAAATTGACCGGATCACCTTAAAAAGGGTAAAATGGTCAAATGCATTGAATGAAATTTGATTATTTATTCAAAATTGAATGGATAACCCTAAAAAGGAATTAAACTAATCAAATGAATTGAATGAAATCAATTGATTAAACAGATCGAGTGAAATGATGATTTATTCAAAATCGACCGAATTGCCCTAAAATGGGTAAACTGGTCAAATGGATCGGATGATTTATTCAAAATCGATAAGATTACCCTAAGAATGGGTAAACTAATCAAATGGATTGAATGAAATTGGTGATCTATTCAAAATCGACTAGATTGCCCTAAAATGGGTAAACTTGTCAAATGAATTCAAAATCGACTAGCTTGCCCTAAAAATGAACAAATTGATAAAATGGACTGGATGCAATTGGTGAATAAAATAGTCCAGTGGATTGAATAGAATTGACAACTTATTTAAAAATCAATCTACCCACTGGTAGTTTCAAAAATTTATTGCGATGCATTAGTCTATCAAATTTTGGCCTCAATTTGTTTATTGTCTCAGTAATGAAGAATTATTTGCGAATTTCTTCAAGTTAATGTCCTTTAAGCAAGGGATTTTACCAACTA